>NC_133550.1:44158175-44170675 GCF_048773025.1 Camelus bactrianus | reverse complement strand
GTGGGTTGTTTTCTGTAACCACTATCAGGAAAGTAGATTTTAACAGTCCAGGTAAATTGAAATTCAAACCAGCTTGATGTCCAAATTGGTCTACTGAAATCTCGTAAAGATACTCAACTCTTCTCCCTCTCTCAGTACAGATCTTTTTGTGGAGTAAACTATTTTAAAAGGATGCTCTTAGAATCTGAACACCCTAGAGGGGATTGCTTAATATAAAAACGCAGACAGTAACTTTAAAATAAAAGAATTTAAAGATTTTAAGGTATTCAATCTACAGGGAAAAATGGGAAGGAATCACCCTGTGACCATCAGTCCTTACTCTCTATGTAAATGTTATTTAAAGGGGGAAATGACTCATATATCTTGACTCCTACTAAGGGCCACACATAGGATGAGCAGTCTGCAAATATTTCATATGACCTCCCATCAGCCAGGTGATTCTTAATACCCTATTTTGCCAGTGAGTAAAACACAACTCACTGAGATTAAGTAACCTGTTTATGGCCACTCTGCTAGTAAATCCCTGCACTGAGTTTAAACCAAAACCTTTACAACATTGGAAAGAAAAAATACTGGGCTAGTCAGATAATAAAACTCACTTCATTTATATCTAATAAACAATTAAATTTTATTTAAAATGCCTACACTGTGGACAGCATATAGATCTCTTTAACTGCATCAGTTTCTATTTGAAACAACAATGTCAAATTATTACTAAGCTGAGTTAAAAAGCAGTGCAGGTACATCAGGTTACACTTATGGTAGCTTAAAAAAATGACATAGCTAGAGGGCAGGGAGTTTTTAATCAGTGTTTCTTCTGATAAAAACAAAATTGAGTGATTTCAGACTTCTAAGAGCTACTTATTCATGCAATAGACCTGTGAGGAGTACGTGATAAAGTACAGAAGGAAAAGATACAAAGATACAGTCATGGCCTCAGGAAAGCCAAGCTCTTGGTGAAGACAGCAGGTGATGGAGTGTCCAGGAGAGGAAGGGCCCAGAGGGACAGTGAAACCTGACTTTGGAGATTGGGGAGGGAGAGTAGAGAAGGGGCTCAGAGATAGCTTCTGGGAGGAGATGACATCTTTTTCAAAGGGGAGTGGAGGGTAGCCAGGTCAAGGGGAACTGGGGCAAAGACCCCCAACAGACAAAGTAAAGAGTAGGTGCCCACAGGAGTGAGGGAGCGAGGCATTTTCAGAGATCTTGTTTATGACGTGAATGAAAAAAATGAGTCATCAACGATAGATGAGGCTACAGAGACAGGCAGAGGTTCGCCCAATTTTGCTAGTTGAGTTGGATTTTATCTTAAAGGCACTGGGCTGCTCCTGAAGGACTTTAAGCAGAGGAGTGTCAGGATGCGACTTATTTTTGAATGTTTTATCAGGCATTGGAATGAAGGATAGATGGGGGTGGAGGGGGCAACAAGCATGGGCACAGGAGGTCAGTCAGGAGGTCAAAGAAGTCATTCAGAGGCCACATGAGGAGGACCTCAACTAGCAAATGGCAGCGAGAATGGAGAGAAACAGACGAGGTCAAGAGGATGTGGAAGTAGAATGGGGATGTGGGCGACTGCCCCATGTGAAAATAACTACAAAGAACTTCTGTGTTAGGCTCAAATCTAGGGTCTAGGTGTGCAAGATTTGCTATTATTATTTTTAGTAGAGACATATGTGACAGAACAAGAATTTGTGCCTGCAGTATAGATTATTTCATTACAAACAATAGTGATATATAGGTCATTAGCTACTCCTAAATATAGGTCTTCAGTAGTTATCTAAAAGCAGGGGGAGAGGATCCCCCTAAACAGTGTAATCCACTAGATTTTACAGAGATGCTAGTTGATGACTAATTCTAATCAATATTATGAAGAATATAATAGGTAACTAACCAAACTGGTCTAGAAAACACCTGGCAGGTGCTAATTCAATGTTGAACCCAGATTTACATATCCTTTGCCAATTCTTTTTGCTATGGGTTTACTTAAAAAAAAAAAAAAAAAAAAAAGGCTAAAAGCATCAAGCCCTCAACATTGGCCAAAGTATAGGAAATAGCACCTCCCCCCGCCAAAAGAAAAGAAAAGAAAAAAAGACAGTTCCAAAACCCACAAACCCAAATCCAGCACTCCATAGGCACTGATTCTTTTGGGATGGCACTGTTCACTATTATGCCAACTAGCTGCTCTTAAAATTGAACCACCATGACATGTAATCTGATGGTTGAAGTTTTCCAAAAACAGCTACAATAACCTAAATCATAATTTATATTCTTCCAACTATGTGACTCACTTCTGTAATTGTGATCAAATGTAAAATCAAAAGTTCTGCAATTAAAAAAAATCTGTACAATCTTTTGACCTCTGAACAACCGAGATGGAAAAATGAATGTAGGCTTCAGTTGCTATCTGATCCCATGCACTGAATTCAGACTGAATGCCTGAATTTCTTAGAACTTCTCCTGTTTTTGTCACCTGTGGCTGTAATTAAATGTGTTCAGATGCTTTCTCAGATCAGCTCCTGGGATTCTGATAAGTTTGGTCTCACAGGCCCTGTTAATTTTTAAGAAGACTCAATCTGAGGAAGCAGCTCAGGAAATCTATGGCAAAGTTTTGGTTTTTTTCCCCACCTCGGACTGCAAATAAACTAAGTCTTCATCCTCTGCTCTAACTACTTCCAAATAATGTCAAAACCCAGGGGTCAAAGGAATGAGCTCAAAGGACACTCACAATCTTGATCATTTTCTCCATCACAGCAGATGACAAGCCAGATTTGCAAAGGTCAGGGCATGAGCTTTCCTGATTACGCAATGTGTGCTGGACTCACCAAGTGCCTCTGGTTGAACTGAATAAACTGTTGAAATGTCCCTGCACCTTCATGGAATGTGGCCCAACTGAAATGAGGGGACTGCTTTCTTAGGTTTAGATCTAAGTATAATCATCCAGGAGGGGAGGGTTATTTAGAATGCAGATTCCTGGGCATCACGGGAATCCAAATTTCTGAAGATGCATCTCTGGAATGTCCACTTTTAACGAGATTCTTAGGTCCTGTCTGAAGCCTGAGGTGTACTATTTTAGGCTGTACTAGCTTGAGGGTGCTGTATCATTAGGGACAACAAACAGGAAAGTCTGAAAAGGTATACAAGGTTGCAATTGGTTCAAGGGCTGAATACATACTAGATACTTCTGATTTAGAGGAACTTGAAAAAAGAAAATGTAGATGTAGTGAGTGCAGAGGATACTGTGAACTGATTCTTAATTCCCGTTCCCACACTCTCCTAGCACAGTCTTCCGTACGGCAGTGGCTGCGAAATGAAAATCTGGGCATCTCAGACTCCTTTGCAGTTAGCTACAGTTGCAGATATGACATAGGTTTCATCAATCAGGCACAACTCTGAAAGATGAGCATAAGGTCCTGGAGAAGAAAAGCTAGATGGATGGATGCTAGGCATGCATTTGGCTGGGTGATAAGTGAGGGCAGTGAGACCCTGCCTTCTACAGCATTACTGACTAGACAGCACTGGCTGCAGCTGCTTTGCAGACTGCTTTGGACTTAACTGGGTTCTGGGTGACAGGAGTGTGCTGAATCTTAACCTGCTCTTCTAACCCTTCCAGTGGTTTTATAAGCCATCGAATACACTTCAGTATATCCCTTTCTGTTTAAACTGGCCAGAGCGGATTCTGTTGTCTGCAGCTAAACCCTAAGCCATACTAGGAGAGAAAAAACCAAGTTACTAAGCATTTATGTCTCATAAAGTTTAGTCTAAACTTTCCTTAGGAATTTTCCACTAGTATTTCAAAATTAAAATTGTAAAATAAGGATCATTAAAAAAAATTTTTTAAAGGCAGTTTTTGATTGGAATTCCATAAGTATGTTAATGCAATTCTACTACCTGAAGCCCAGCAATGCATGTACCTTTGACATGCCCAAAACATGCTCCTCTAGTAATTCTACCACCTGAAGCCCAGCAAAACATCTACCTTTGACATGCCCAGGACTTGTTCTTCTGGTAACAATACACTTCAATTGCAGGTTCACTGTTTATGAAAGAGATGTGATAATGCTTATAAAATAAGAACATTAGCAAAGTAAGATGTGGATTCAAATCCTGATTCTGTCCCTTACATGCTATAACCTTGAACAAATTATGGAACCTCTCTGAGCCTCAGTTTTCCCATGGTGATAATCTTTTCAAAAATCCAAAGAAATGTTAATAAATAAAACAATGTTCTATAAAGCACCCATAAGAGGACATGTCACATACTACATGATTATTTTATATATATATAGAGAGAGAGAGAGCGTGAGCCAGTTTACAATGTTGTGACAATTTCTGGTGTACAGCATAATATTTCAGTCATACAAACACACATATATATTAATTTTCATATTCTTTTCCATTATAGGTTACTATAAGATATTGAATACAGTTCCCTGTGCTATACAGTAGAAACTTCTTTGCCTATTTTATGTATAGTAGTTAGTATCTGCAAATCTTGAACTCTCAGTTTATCCCTTCCCACCCTCTTCCCCTCTGGTAACTGTAAGTTTGTTTTCTATGTCTGTGAGTCTATTTCTGTTTTGTAAATAAGTTCATTTGTCTTTTTTTTTTTTTTTTAAGATTCCACATATAAGTGATATCATATGGTATTTTTCTTTCTCTTTCTAGCTTACTTAACTTGGAATGACAATCTCCAGGTCCATCCATGTTGCTGAAAATGGCATTATTTTATTCTTTTTTATGGCTAAGTAGTATTCCATTGTATAAATATACCACAGCTTCTTTATCCAGTCATCTGTTGATGGGCATTTAAGTTGTTTTCATGTCTTGGCTACTGTAAATAGTGGCACATACTAGATTATGGTATGACTGTTAACACTATACCAGCATACCTCAGAGACATGGCAGGTTCAGTTCTAGACCACCTCAAAGTGAATACTGCAATAAAACAAACAATTCACACTAATTTTTTGGTTTCCCAATGCATATAAAAGTTATGTTTACACTATACCATAATCTATTAAGTGTGCAATAGCATTATTCTAAAACAATGTACATACCTTAATCAGAAAATATTGCTAAAAAATGTTGACTGTCATCCGAGCCTTCAACAAGTTGTAGCAATCACATCAAAGATCAATGATCACAGACCACCATAACAAGTAATAGTGAGAAAATATGAAGCATTGTGGAAATTTGTGACACAGGGACTCGAAGTAAGAAAATGCTATTGGAAAGAAGACGCCGATAGACTTGCTCGAGGCAGGGTTGCCACAAACCTTCAATTTGTTTTAAAAAAAAAAAAAAGCAGTATCTGGGAAGCACAATAAAGTGAAGCTCAATAAAATGAGGTATGCCTGGAGTTATCGTTTCATCATTAGTAGTAACTTTTTAATGTTGGCTTTAATATTAAGAGCTATACCAACAGCAGATATCACAATCCCATTTATGTTCTGCCTCTCCTATAGATTAAAGATCAGCACAGCAAAGTGATAAAAAAAAGATTGTGAAACTGACCCCTGGGCTTGGATTCAGTATCAGCTCTCCCAAGGCAGGCAGACTCAACTCTACCTGGTGCAAAAAGGAGGCTTAGTTGTTTGGGCAATGGGTGAATGTTAACCTGAATAGCAGAGTTTCAAAAGCTGACTTTAGCTTCAGTAATAAATCTAAGACAGCTTGAGAAAACAGTGTTTACTCATGCACAGAGAACAGTATAGGGGGTTGAGGAGGGAGCTGAGAAGCAGTGATTCTAGCATCAGGCTGTCCTAGTTTTAATCTCTACTCTGCCACTGACTAGCTTTATGGCCTTTGGAAAGTTATTTCATCTTTCTGTGCTTTAGTTTCCTCACCTCTATAACTTGGGCATAGTAACAGAATTTACTTCACAGGGCTTGTTGAGGACTAAACAAAATTATATATGCAGTTGGTATCATACCTGACAACCAGCTCACCATTGTCCAGTAGAGTTATCATCACTGCTGTCTTCTCAAGCACACCTACAACAAGCATCCCCAGTAATGTCATTTCCAAACCTGAAGCCTGGGAGTTCTATCCACAGCTCTGGGCACCAGCATTGATTCTTCCCAATTCCCTATTTCCATATCCATCCACTCTGTCAAGTCCTGTTAGTTCTACCAGCAAAATAAATCTTGAAACATTCACTTCCCTCTATCTCATCTTGTGCTGAGCTCCATCACTCCTGCCTGGAAGACTGCAAGAACCCTCTGAATAGCCTTCTTTGCTTTCACCTTTACTGCTCACAGTAGTGATCTTCTGGGAATGCAAAACATCATCACCTGCTTAAAAGCTCAGAATGCTCTTCTATTACATTGACAGTAAGATGCAAACTCCAGACCAAGCTCTACAACATGGACCTCCGTGCTCATTCTTAACACACTCTCTCTCCCCACCATACTCCAGCCACACCAGCCTCCTTTCTATTCCTGAAACGCCTAGAACGTATTCCTGCCTTTAGCCCCTTTCACTTATGCTGCAAGCTTTCTCCTTTTTGGGCTCTGAAAAAGGCAAGTCCTCATCATTCAGAATTCAGTTCAAACACCACCTTCTCAAAGAAACTGTCCCAGGTAATCTCTCTTCAGTAGCTCCAGCACTCTTGGATCACAGTTTTATTTCCCCAGAAGCACTTTTCATCAGCCATTATGAAAAACTGTCTTGATCAACCAATTAGTTTACTCTTTTACCTGGTTTCTTCTGACAAGAGAGTAAATGGGGTGAGGACAAGGATTATATTATTCTTGTTCATCATATTACCTCTAGCACCTTGAACTGCACCTCATTCATGGTAGGTGCTCCTTCACACCTGTGGACTGTGTGCATTGCTAACTGCTACTAAAAGTACCCACAGAAATGCTCCTACCATCAAATTCTCTTTTCTGTAGTACAGACCATGGTAATCGCAATCTCTCAATCATCTGAATAGAAAATACACTCTGGTTTATTATATGAAACGAAGCACAGATGAAATCACAAGAGTGTATGATTAAATCCTTAGCAGATGGTATCCATATTCACACACTAGAATTACCCACCAGTTTTGCTTATTCTCCTGCACTTGAGTTTGAGAACCATAAGGCAGGTACTTCCCATCCCTCACTGTTTTGTCCAGAATGAGTAGAGCAGTGCTGAGCACAGAAAAGCCTCTCATAAATATTTTTTAAATGAATGAATGAAGGATAAACAGAAGAGTTTGCTCAACCATTGGGCATAAACCATTATCAGCCTTCCTCCTCTTTGGTCCAATAACTTCTAAATTCTAATGAAGACAAGGGTGAGAAATGTTGCGACATTGTCTTAATTCTGCAAAATGTGATATTAGCGAGATGCTTCTTGGTTTCAACTTTGCAACATTTTCTTTGCACCTTTATATACTTCTCTAGCTCCCTGAAAATGGAAACTTAAGATATAAAACGAGGGATAGACTGTAAACCCTGTGAAGAGCAGGGACAATGTAACTGTTTTGCTCACTACTGTATCCCTAGCCTCTAGCACAGTGCTCTGCTTGTAGTAAATGCTAAATAAACTATTTTTAATGAACAACCAGTGGAAAATGTCTTTCCTCGCAGATGTGGCTAAGTGATAATAACCCAAAGTGCTGACCTGCCTGTAAAATCCCCAGACTCCCTTTCTAAAGGAATTAGATGAGGTATAATGTGCAGTTACTCTTCTTTATTGACCCAACAGGGGCATATTAAAATCAAACAAACAAACAAAAACTAAACAAAAAAACCACAGTCCTGGAATTCAGATACTTTCAGTAAGTTTTAAATCTCTAAGAGGCCTACAATTCTGTGCTTCATTTAGAATTCAGTATAATATGCAACTATAAATTTCTCCTTGTCTCCCCAATGAGCTGCAATCCATCAAAATTTCTAAAGCAGCCAGTGATTCATTAAAAAATTATTCATGGTGATTCGGCACTGGAAACGCACGCAGGGAATATGATTGCACTTGGGAGCAGTCACACTCAGAAGTGGTAACATAGGTTAAGCTTTTAAATGCTAATCTTATCTCTTCCCAAAGCCCTGGTTGACTCCTATCTGTCATCCCCACCAAAGCAGGCAAAAAAAAAAAAGAAAAAGAAAAAAAAAACTCACAGAACTGAATTATTATTTTTTTTAAATGTTGTCCAGACCTATTCCTAGTTTGACTAAGGAGTAAAATCAGCTACCTTTTCTTCAGAGTAACACAGGCACAGTATTGCTGCTTCCCTCTCACCAGACTTGTTTGCAAGAAACAGAAGTTGCATGGCAGACTACTCGTGACAAGCGACTCAAATAACACTCCCTCCCCAATATAGGCTTCATTATTGCATTTTCATGCTAATAAGCATGACTGAGTAGCAAGCGGTTTTATTCCGATTTTTCACCATGATAACCATGGAGTTGCGCTTAGCTTTCTCCATAGCATCACTCTGTGGGAAGAGGCTCCAGATTCAACAGAGAAAGGAACATGTACAACAGAAATAAAAAAGATTTTGTACATGTGTCAGGAGGTGAGGAGAGGCATCACACTTTTTATCATGACTATTTTTATAAAGGTTCTGAGTGAACAATCTTCAAAGTAAATGTGAACTATTTTGTGATCTGAAGTTATTCTTAAAAGACCACTTGGGAAGATCATCAACTAAGCATCCTGGCTTGAAAACACAAGAGAATATAGAAAATTTACTTTAAACCCTCAAGTCCTTAATCCAAATAATTCTAGGAGAGAAAAAAAGAAAAAGAAAAACTTTCTCCTTGGGTCAAGAAAGAAGGTGAGTGAGCATCCATTGAATGATTGTCCACTGGGCTCTTTCCAAAGCAGCTGCTTTGCTGAGGAATCAAGAGGACAGAGCAACAAATGTAAACAGGGAGACCACTTGGAGAGCAAAGAGATTCTCTTGCTACACGGGAGATGATGGGGACCTCCTTCCTCAGGAAATGAAGACAGGGCCATGTATCCAGTTAAATGAAGTTTAAAAGATGTGCTTCAGCTGCCGTGTGATTCAAGTGCCAAATCTGCACAAGCCATTTTGCACATTTTCGTATGTTATCGCCTTTTCTCCTGTATGGTACTTTGGAGTGCTTGTTTATAAATTGAGACAGGAGGTAGATTTGACTCTTTGTAATGTAATGATTATTTAAAACTTGAAAAGTTGTATGAGCTCTAGAAATGTCAACCTTTCAGTTCTACACCCAAACCAAGCAGCTTGCCTGATTTAAAAAAAAAAAAAAAAAAAAGTAAAATAGGCCATGCTATCAGGTTGCATAACTTAAAAAACTTCAGAATTTTGCAAATTTGGCATTAAAATAGTTCTGTGAATTTTTTAAAGTACACAAGATCTATAAAATGTTACTTTAGAGCACTGTATTGTAAGGAAGTCATATTACAACCTTGAGTCACTAAGATGGTGGCTTCTAATCACGATAAATTGGAAAACATCATCTCTTGTTAAATTCATCACCAACTTTTTTCCTCTACATTTAAGTACATCTTTGATCTTGAGTACTGAAACATCGTTTTTGCTAAATTCCTTAACCACATGTCTTCAATCTAAGGATCATTCCAAATGAGCCATCTAAAATTCCCATACAGTCCATTTCTTTCATCACTTTCTTGATAGAGATGATACACACCAGTATCTCAAACTACACAACATCCTATTCTTGTCTATTGTGCTGGTTAACCATTACCCAGCACAAACTGTGGAAAGAAAATACGAAAGAAAGCTTCTTGAACGTGGGTGAGCTGGGAGAAAGAATCCACTTACTATATTTATAACAGTCTTACTAGTTATTATGTATCAAGAAAAACATCTAGACAGAAAAATGAGATGTTGTCAATACTAATATCAAGCAAACAGAACGGGTGTAAGACTAACTAGTTGTAAGATGCTGAGCAGCATGTGCTCAACTTCCTTGAGCCCACATTCCTCTTCTGTAAATGGAAGAATCACATGGCCACCCTCACAGATGCAGAGAATCAAAAGAGGGGATCAAAGCATGTACCGTACTTAGCTCAGGACCTGACACATGGAATGAGATCAGAATCAGCATTTTCTTCATCATCATCATCATCACCATCATCAGTATCATGTACTAAAATCCTTCTGGCTCTTAAACCCTCTAATAAACTTGAATTAGCTAGCACCATCTGGCACCTTATCTCCTTAAAGATGGTAAGCAACTTGTCCCAATCTCCTCTGTTTTTAATCCATGGTCTCCACTCTCTTCTACAACCCTAAGTGGCCCATTTCTCTTTCCAAACAGAATTCTGTTTGAGCAATGTATTTTTGTGTCAGGGGGGCAGTGTTGCATGTACCCTTATATGTATTTCCTATTGACATCAATGCATAATAGTGTTTTAAATTCCGCCTGCCTTCCAAATCATCCTTCTTGGTGCCAACCGTGTGTCAACTGAAGGTAAAATTGATAAATACTCAGATCCGTGCGTAGAATGCTAATAGTCAACGATTCAGTCAAACATACATCTGATGTGATTCATTAACTCATAGTTTCCAGAAATCTTAACTAAGATTTTGGTGCTTTGCCACTAGCTGGCGATACTAGCATGAGGCAACTTCGCCAGATAGATAGGTAAGTAAGGAGATGATTTCATTAATGTTTTCAATATATGATTTTTTTTTTTTTTTTTTAATGCTAGAGAAGCACAGGGTAAGATCACCAAACACAGGGGTAGTGGAGACAGGGAAGAAGGGCAGAGAGACTTCAGGGAGGGCTTCTGAGAGGAGAAACCATCTCAGCTAGACCAACTAGAGGAAGAAGAGGGGACGTCAGGGCCTTCAAGACCAAGTACAGTGTGGAGTATGCCACTGTCCCACTGTGTGTCGATAGGTGAAGTTTACCACTCAGGGAGCGAGGGAGATAAGCAATAGCTAAATCACAGAGAACCTTGTACAGTGTGTTGAGGGTTTGGAGTTTATCTGGCAGGTAATGCAAAGTTAGTGGAGCATTTTAACCAGGGTGGTTACATGGTCAGACTTCTGTTCATAATCTAGATTGTGCGCATTAGAGAGAATCTTTCAAATTACAGAATTCACCATTTGTTTTGTTGGATAATGAAACGTATGCCCTTGGAGGGACTAACCCCATGCCAACACCACACAGCTGAATTTAGGAAGTGGATCTCCTATGAGGTCAGCAAGTTCTTGTTCTGACTCTCCTGCACTGCCCCCTCAGGTGCCAGAACACACATTTCCAGAGAAAGATGCAAAACTTAAGTCCCTCTGTCATCCAGCTCTCCTCTCAAGCAGCTTATAAAGATAACACATATCAGTGATTCTGTCCCATTCTCCAATGGACCTTAAAAGAAAGAACTTAGACCTTTTTTTTCCCCCAACATTTAAAAGAGATTTTGCTTCTTGGTCTCATGGTCTTGGTTCCAGTTTTCATGTTAGAGCCTACTCTGAACTGAGCCCAAAGTTACTTCACACATGTCTGGGTTGATAATTGTAGAGGTAGCGATAGTCACAGATCCAGTCAGGAAACCTCTAGAAACAGCCTTTAGATTACACAATGTCAGAAAACAGGAGCTGTTTTCTGTCTTTCACAAGCACTTTGAACAAGTCAGCACTCCATCAAAAGGAACATAACAGTTTAATGTTCTGTCCAAGAATGGAATGCTTGTTTACCTGAAGTAAAGGACTGATAAAAGTAACTTGCGTCTGCCTTGATTGATACAAAACTTACTTGAAGATTAACCTGGACAGTCAAGCCCTCAAACCCCTAACACAGTCGTCCACTGGAAAATAAAACCTGAATTCATAATGCAAACATTTCTAAACGGTTGATCCTATACCCTTATTAAATTCATCACATGCAGAAAAGAAAAAGAGAAAAAAAAAAAAAAGCTTTGAAAGCAAAATGAATTTGCTGAAAGCAGTTAGTATTTACCTAGGTTTTCTGGCATGGACTACTCTTCTCATGTATTGGCTCATTTAATCCTCAAAACCACCTGAGGACTTACAGACATAATTATAGACATCATTTTACAAATGAGAAAATCAGAACATTAGAAGAACTAAGTGACTCAAAGTCATCCAGTTTGAAGAGATGACTCCAGATCTATGCATCTCCAAAGCTATTAATACATACTATATAAAGTAGTGTGAGGGTCCTCTTGGAAGACACTTAATAAACTCAGTTTTCAAGTGTTTACTAGGCAGTTTGAATTTTTCATCACTCAAGACTTACAATAATAGTAGGACCCCAGGCCTCTGAATGGAACAGAACAGTCTGAGGAGCACTGCTCTTTTAATTATCTCCGTGTCTCACACAACAACCAGTGAGACAGCCAAGATGTGTCAGCATCCTTGGTTACAAAGGGGGATGCTGACGGTGATCCAGACCCTCACTCATCTCAGTTCACAGTTACACAATCCCATGTCCCATAATCACTCATAATATCTCTCGCTTTTCAATAACAACAGGTTTAAATTATTAAGGCCATCACACAAACGGAGCAAAGGGACATAGAGTAGACAGTCT